>NC_048298.1:288463721-288480725 GCF_013100865.1 Trachemys scripta elegans | reverse complement strand
CCCATGTTAAGTTCTCCTCACACCTTCTATGGGTCATCTCGATTATCACTTCAAAGTTTTTTCTTCTGCTGCTACTGATAGCTCATCTCAATTGATTGGCCTCTTACAATTGGTATACGTACTTCCACCTTTTCATGTTCTCTGTATGTATAAATATCTTCTGTCTGTGTGTTTCACTCTATGCATCTGAAGAAGTGAGCTGGAGCCCACGAAAGCTTATGCTGAAATAAATGTGTTAGTCTCTAAGGTGCCACGAGTACTCCTGTTCTTTTTGCGGATACAGACTAACACGGCTGTTACTTTGAAACCTCTTATATAGTGTTTTTCATCAATAAATCTCAAAGTGCTTTACAAAGTAGGTCAATATCATTATCCCTTCTTTACAGATCCGAAAACTGAGGCACATAGCAGTGAAGTGACTTACCCACAGTCACCCAGCAGGTCAGTGCCAGGGCCAGTAATTGCACCCAGGTATCTTGAGTCCAAGGTGCACCGGAAGACCAGCCCGCAGAACCACTCTGTACTGGCCAGTACAGGAACAGGCTGGGACAATGGCACTGCCTGGTGCCCACTCCTACTTACCCTTTCTGGGGTAGTTAGCAATTGTAGCTGGTCCTTGAACAAGGTATGTGAACATGTGAGTTGGAAAGCTCATTTCATCCTTGCACACATGCCAGCTACAATCTAGCCCCAAATCATTTCACCTTGAATTAATGTGCATGTTAAGGGGGCATTTTTAGAACCGCCACAGCTTTTGAATGCTTCACAAAATGTAAATCCCTACCATCACATGCAGACTAGTAACAGGACTGTACACACTGTATGGCACACAAGATTGAGTTTGCAGAATGTGGTAGCCACTACATCCACTAGCAAGGAAGGAACTGGCGCTGAAATAGAAAGTTCTCTCCCTAACCCTCCCCCAAAAAGTGGCAATGATTGGAAAACGTACCTGACATTTTTCAAACTAGTTCTGTCACTAACACCTTTCTTTCCAAAGTTTACAAACAAGTAACATTGGCATCACCCCCATTATACAGGTGGAGAAAACTAAGAAAACTAAGGTAGAGAGGTTTTAGTCCTTAGCCTGAGATCACACAGCTAGTATGTAGCAGAACCAGCTCTAAAATTTAGGGTTAACTGGAACTGGAACATAATTCAATAATCCTCCAAGGAACACACTCATTATTTATGTTTATAATTATATATACTGTGACAGACCCAGACCAGTGGGGTACAGGAGTCTGGTAGAGGGCAAATATACTGGTCACTGGATGAATAGTTTTCTGTTCCCTGAGTGACCAGAGAAGGGGCTGCACTAGATCAATCAGGAACCTGCTAGAACCAGTTAAGGCAGGCAGGCTAATTAGGACACCTGGAGCCAATTAAGAAGAAGCTGCTAGAATCAATTAAGGCAGGCTAATCAGGGCACCTGGGTTTTAAAAGGAGCTCACTTCAGTTTGTGGTGACAGTGTGAGGAGTTGGGAGCAAGAGGTGCAAGGAGAGGGAGAAGCTGTGCTGTGCTGTGCTGTGCTGTGCTGTGCTGTGCTGTGCTGTGCTGTGCTGTGCTGTGCTGTGCTGTGCTGTGCTGTGCTGTGCTGTGCTGTGCTGTGCTGCTGGAGGACTGAGGAGCACAAGCGTTATCAGACACCAGGAGGAAGGTCCTGTGGTGAGAATAAGGAAGGTGTTTGGAGGAGGCCATGGGGAAGTAGCCCAGGGAGTTGTAGCTGTCATGCAGCTGTTACAGGAGGCACTCTAGACAGCTGCAGTCCACAGGGCCCTGGGCTGGAACCCGGAGTAGAGGGCGGGCCCCAAACCTCCCAATTGACCTGGACTGTGGGTTCTTCCAGAGGGGAAGGTCTCTGGGCTGTTCCCCAATCCACATGGTGAATCTCTGAGGCAAGAAAATCTGCCAATAAGCGCAGGACCCACCAAGATAGAGGAGGAACTTTGTCACAATACACACAATATAATTTATAGTCATTTATAAACCATATATTTGGAATGGCTGGCTCCTGTGAGATTGTCATCTATGTTAGAATAATTACAAATCATATTCGATGGCAAGATATTACTATTATAAAACTGAAGAGTCAATTTTGAATTGATTTCATTCATGTGTTAATCTATGGATACATAAATACATGTGGAATTCAGTAGAAAGAAGGATGAAAATATGAATGACAACTAGAAAAGACAAAGCAAAAGGAAACTACTGGTAAGATTGTTACCAAACTTCTGACATGCATCTGAATAATCATGGCCAAGTCAGTTTCACAGATACACAAAGCACAGCAGATGGTCTCTGACAATTTACTTCCCATTACCAACAGCATCTGACAAAACATTTTTGTGCATCCTTTGCCATCTAGCACATTGCGGAAGTTGCCCCACCCACTCTTAAGTACCTTCTCTGCCGTTGGCGCATACAACACTTTTGAAAATAGAAAACAGAAGAGAACTTACTGTTGAAATTCATGACCTTTCTGCATCACGGAAGGGATTAGTTCCAGTCAATGACTGCCTACAGCACTCCCAATCACAGGATTATGTTCAGAGAAACAATACTGTAGTTAAGAGAAAAAACTAGTAGCATGGATAAGACCTTGTGGAGACAGGACTTAATTAATTTTGCTAGTGGTAGATCAATATTATACTCAACACCAGAGGCCTGATCCAAAATCCATTATAGTCAATGGATAGAGGCCCCAGGAGACATGTCAGATTATTTTTAAGGCACAGCACCCTTCACTGTGATGTCTAGATGCGCTGCTTGAAAAGAAGCAGGTACCACAAGAATCAGCAACAAGATGCTCTATGACCCTCCATAATAGCTGACTCAGGTTCCTTGATGAGATCCAAGATAGCAGACAGAATCCAGAAGATTAAATCTCAGCAGAATCCTTGGACGTGGCCAAGCCAGGGCTCAAATTCTAGAAGTTCTACCTCCAAGGACACTCTATTTCCAACTTCCTTGAGCTTCACCCTGGTAAGATGTAGATGAAGAAGAGGGCTCTCCAAGAATAGATGTAAGGGCAGAGTTTGGATGAGAAGGCAGTCTCTAAAACAGCTGGGGCCCTGACCATTTAAAGCTTTGAAGTTCATGAAGAGCCTCTTGTATGTCACCCAGAGAAGACTCTGGATCACAAGAGTAATGTACTGTCATTGGTCTACCCTAACTAAAACGTGGGCAGCCACATGCTGCAACCAGCTAGAGCTTCCAGGTAGAGCCAGGCAAATGATGTTGCTTTATGCCACTGCAAATTTACCAGCCAAACATATTTTTAAAAGCCACAAAATGATGGATTGACCACAATCAAAGTTGAAAAACTTTTGCATTTTATATCTATCCAAAAGAAGTATATTCAAAGGCAATTTAAGGCTATTCCAGAGCTAGCTCTTCCTTACTGGAGATCCAGTATCTTTAATAGTCTTGAGGAAACAAAATGAGATGTTATTAAATCTTCAGTTAACTACAGTCAGATATATTATAATTACATCAAAGAAATACCATACAAGATGAATGGTTAAAGCTTCTAACAGAAACATTGGATAAAGAAAGATGTTTTAATATAGAGTATTATGAGATTACAGATGGTTCTGTTGCTAATATGTGGGATGTAATGTATGAGAAGGCAGAGTTGCTAAGATGCTTCCTAAAGGACTGGCTGTAAGACTCCTTTCCCGTAAACAAATAGATGGGGGAGGGGGATGGAGTAGGGACTATATTAACTTGAAACTGTCTGATATGAAATGATGTTATAGGATAAGTGTGGTTAAGTGAAACTGCATGATGGGGCATGTTGTGGGAAGAAGACCAAAAAGAACATCTGTTGCTAGGTGCAGAAAGGCAGTTGCTAGGACTCCTGGATGGAAGCTCCACCCACACTGCCCACTTGGAACTTTGTGGGGATTGAACATGAAGGGTGGTTGGTTAGCTCCTGAGGTGAAAGGGAACAGGATTACAGAGGGAATCAGGAAGCTAGACTGTGATCCAGAAGGGAGGCACTGACAGGTTTTTATAAGATTAGGATTGCTCCCCAGGAGTAAGAAGTAAAAGGGCTGCTGAATGCTATTGTTATGTTTATGTTAGGTTTACTCTGGTTAAAGAAAAAGTTAGTGTTTTGTTAAACCCAAGAGTTGGAGGTGTACCAACATAGTAACACTCCCCGTCCCCCCAAAGAAGCACTGAGCCATGGTCAATGTACTGAGGTTGATGAAGCCCAAGTGTAGACACTGTGTTATCTATCCTAATAGTCCTCCAGCAGCTGTCCCAAAATGCCCAAGACTGACCACTCTGGTTGCAGTTGTGAACTCCACTATCAAGGGGTCACAGAGACCAGAAGGCCCCGCACCCCTTTAAAGCCCTGTGAATTTTTGAAATGCCTGTTCCTGATTGCCCAGCTCGACGATATCTAGCAGCTCTCCATTTTTGTGCACAACTGCCCAGCTGACCATGCTGGCTACATGCTCCAGCTTGAAGTAGGCAGGAGATATTGGACCTCCTGGGCCTGTGTGGAGATGAGGTTGTGCAAGCACAACTATGGACCAGCAGCAGAAATGTGAACACCTTCAAGCAGATTGCCTGGGGGATGCAGACCAGTATGACAGGGACAAGCAGCAGTGCCATGTGAAAGCGAAGGAACTGCAGCAGGCATACCAGAAGGCCATGGAGGCCAACAGTTGATCTGGCACCAAGCTGCAGACCTGCTGCTTTTAAAAAGAGCTGCATGCCATATTTGAGGGAGACCCCTCCACTACCGTGGATATTTTTGAGGACCTTGAGTCACAGGTCCCTGGCATGAACAGCGAGGACCAGGAGGAAGTGGAGGAGGAAGAAGAGGAGGAGAATGGGGAATGGGGAACATGCAATTGGGGAATCCAGCTATGCCATAAACTAGGACCTGTTTGAAAATCTACCACACTCTAGTCAGTTGAGCAGGGATGAGCCTGATTCAGGGTAAGGATCCTCAAAGAAGTGTGTAACTTTATTTCCCATTACAGAGACGGCACCCCAACTTAACAGGACACAGCTATTGACTTTTCATTAATTTACTTGCACTAGAAGAGGTAGTGGCACAACAACGAGAGGTAGCATTGTTATTTGCCTTTTCATTCTCCTGTGGAGTTAAGCAAGAGGGGCGATAATCTTGGCATGCACCATTGCTGTAAACAGACCAGCAGCATATGGGCCTGAGCAGCTTCGGGACCCTAGCAGCAGCTGTGCTCTCTGTGCCTTTGCTACCCTCAGAAGTAAAGCTTTTGATACGGTCTCCAACAGTATTCTTGCCACCAAGTTAAAGAAGTATGGGCTGGATGAATGGACTGTAAGGTGGATAGAAAGCTGGCTAGATCGTTGGGCTCAACGGGTAGTGATCAATGGCTCCATGTCTAGTTGGCAGCCGGTTTCAAGTGGAGTGCCCCAAGGGTCGGTCCTGGGGCCGGTTTTGTTTAATATCTTTATTAATGATCTGGAGGATGGTGTGGACTGCACTCTCAGCAAGTTTGCAGATGACACTAAACTAGGAGGCGTGGTAGATACACTAGAGGGTAGGGATCGGATACAGAGGGACCTAGACAAATTAGAGGATTGGGCAGAAAAAAACCTGATGAGGTTCAACAAGGACAAGTGCAGAGTCCTGCACTTAGGACGGAAGAATCCCATGCACTGCTACAGACTAGGGACCGAATGGCTAGGTAGCAGTTCTGCTGAAAAGGACCTAGGGGTCACAGTGGACGAGAAGCTGGATATGAGTCAACAGTGTGCTCTTGTTGCCAAGAAGGCTAACGGCATTTTGGGCTGTATAAGTAGGGGCATTGCCAGCAGATCGAGGAACGTGATCGTTCCCCTTTATTCGACATTGGTGAGGCCTCATCTGGAATACTGTGTCCAGTTTTGGGCCCCACACTACAAGAAGGATGTGGAAAAATTGGAAAGAGTCCAGCGGAGGGCAACAAAAATGATTAGGGGTCTGGAGCACATGACTTATGAGGAGAGGCTGAGAGAACTGGGATTGTTTAGTCTCCAGAAGAGAAGAATGAGGGGGGATTTGATAGCAGCCTTCAACTACCTGAAGGGGGGTTCCAAAGAGGATGGAGCTCGGCTGTTCTCAGTGGTGGCAGATGACAGAACAAGGAGCAATGGTCTCAAGTTGCAGTGGGGGAGGTCCAGGTTGGATATCAGGAAAAACTATTTCACTAGGAGGGTGGTGAAACACTGGAATGCGTTACCTAGGGAGGTGGTGGAGTCTCCTTCCTTGGAGGTTTTTAAGGCCCGGCTTGACAAAGCCCTGGCTGGGATGATTTAGCTGGGAATTGGTCCTGCTTTGAGCAGGGGGTTGGACTAGATGACCTCTTGAGGTCCCTTCCAACTCTGATATTCTATGATTCTAAGTGGGACAGTGGTGCCAGTGTTCAGTGCCATTGCCATATACTCATAGTTTTATGCACCCAAGCAATTCCCTTCGCCTTTCCCTCACCCCTAGCAGACCATACTCACCATGGCTGGTGCTGTAAGCAGTGCCGTGCACAAGCACTCTGAAGCAGAAGCATCAAGGAGCATGTCTGGTTTAAAACTTTAGGGGAGCAAGGGATGGGGGTCCTGAATCTTCATTTTCACTTTCCATTGTGACTATACTGACAGTGGTATCTCTGTGTGTTGTAGCTGCTGCTGTTGCAGCCTGGAGGAGTTCTGCATCCCCACTCACAGAACACCTGAGCCAGATAAGGAGAAAGAAGACAACTCTGGATGACCTGTTCCATGAGATCCTGCAAGCCAGTCCTGCACCAGACCGCGAGCACTGGGCCTGGAGGGTGAGCACTGCAAATAGCCTGGAGAAGGAAAGAACAGACAGAAGAAAGGCCCAGGAGTCCCAGCAGGAAAAGGAGAGGGAGATGCACCAGGACATAATGGGGCTTCTCCAGCAGCAAACATAGATGCTGCTGACTCTTGTGGACCTACAGGTTCAACAACCCTGGGCTCACCTCTCTCTGCAGTCCTGTTGAGGTAAATTCTAATCTCTCTTGTAGTGTTCATCTTGACCTGCTAACATGTGAAAACTGCAGCACTTCCCTACACCTCTTCCCCCCAACATTCCATGTGTCACCAGGTGTCACATCACCTACCCCTATCACCACACCCTGGGGGATATTAAGATCAACCACAGTTTCACATACATTGGCCTGTGAAAGCCACAGCAGCTGTGTGGATAGCTAAAATGGACATGAATATTCTTTCCCCTAGTTAAGTTCTGTTCTATTAATTTCTTACATTAAAAATGTATTTGCTTTTAAATTGCAAGGATTTTTCTTTTGTTACTGAATAAAATTCTATTATTTGGAACATATTTCATCTTTATTAGTTTACAACATATCCTGCAGAGTCCCTAGCAGTTCTGAAAGCACCCCCTTACTAGTTACTGTACAGTGTGACACCACTTATAGGATCAGTGACAAACACACACATTGTAGTATTCATAAATGTACAGCAAGCTCTGCAAAATAAATCAAGCTCTGCACTGACAATGTTATATTCATACAGTTACACGAAGCACCACACAGTTGCTAGCAGGCCCCAAAACAGCAGGGCCAGATGGAGCACAGTCCACCACACCACATTACAATGGCTCACTGTTAAAGTGCTCTTTCAAAGCCTCCCTGAGCCATATAGCTCTGCTCTGAGCTTGGCTAATAGCCCTTGTGGCTGGCTGTTCCAACTCAGCAGACAGCCACTCCACCTCTGCCCTCCACCACAGCAGCAACTTTTCCCCCTTTGCTTCACAGATATTATGCAGGACACAGCAGGCATCTATAACCATTGGGATGTTATTTTCACTAGATCCAATCTTGTGAGTAAACACCGCCAGCATCTCTTCAATCTACCAAAAGCACTTTCAACTTTCATTCTGCACCTGCTCAGCCAATAGTTGAATTTTTCCTTAGTGCTGTTGAGGTGGCTGGTGTACAGCTCCAGGAGCCAGGGGAGCAAGGATAGCATGGGTCCTCCAGGATCCCTGTTGGCGTTTCAACATCACCAATGGTAAACCGCTAGTCAGGAAAAAATGTCCCTGCTTGAAGCTTTCTGAGCAGTCCTGGGTTCTTAAAGATATGAGCGTCATACACCTTCCCTGACCAGCCCACATTGATGTTAGTAGAGTGTCCCCAGTGATCCATCAGTGTCTGCATAACTATCAAAAAGTAGCACTGTCTGTTGATGTACTTTGTGTGGTCTGCCAAAATAGCGATGTGCATGCCATCTATTGCTCCATCACAGATCAGGAAGATCATTGCTGCGAATCCATATACTATGTCCTGCACATTGCCAAGAGTCACAGTGTTGTGTCGCAAGAGGCTATTAATGGCCTTGCACACTCGCAGGACAACAGCCCTCACAGTGGATTTTCCAACTCCAAAATTATTTCCAACTGACCAGTAGCAATCCAGCCTTCCAAGTTTCCACAGTGCAATTGACACTTACTTCTTTGCTCTCATTCTGGTGTCTCTGCACTGGAGGGCTGGGGCAACCTCAGTCACAGACCCAGGGATGTGGCCTTGTGCATCCAAAAGTCCTGCCGCCACTGCACATCTTCCCAAGCCTGCATTACAATGTGATTCCGCCAGTCAGAGGCTTACAAGTGGTGCTTCACAATCTGCAGCTGCTCCATGAATGCCACCAACAACATTGAATTGGTTCTTGCTATGTCCCACAGCAATCTGCTTGCCAAGAAATCATGTTCCCACTGATTTGGTTATTTTTCTGGCTCTGCAAATATTGGAGGATCATGCATCCTGTGTTTGCAATGCTTTGAAGTAAAGTAATGCAGCTGTGCAGGCTCTATGCTTGTGTCAGAGATGGTGGACGGTGAGGAGGTCCACGCGTGTTTGTGGGATTTTGAAAAAAGGAATGAAAATTATGGGCTATAGAGGACATTATGGGATGGAGACAGCTGCACCCCCAGCTCCCAGTCACCCCTACATGACTCGTTTCAACCCCACCACAAATCGCAAAATCTTCCCAAAAGAGTGCACTGGAGTGTGGCAGGTTGCACACTGGGATATCTCCCCACAGTGTGCTGCACTGTGTATCAATACAAGTATTCTTGGTGAGTACATGCAGAACAGACAGAAGGAGACAAGTATGCATGCACACAAGTGATATACTAACTGCAGCGGCATAATGCCAATGTAACTTGCATCAACCAAAGTTTCGGCCTTATAGTGGTATAACTATTCAGGTATAATTATATTGATGTAATAATTCCAGTAAATTTCCCTGTGTAGACAAGCCCTAAGCTGTCCCCTCTCTCAAGGGCTGCAATTTCCCCTGCCTCCTGTAGCTAGAGGAGAGCAGAGGGGGAACTTGTGATTTTTGGGTCACAATTCCTTCCTGGGGCTGCTACCAGGATACTATAACTACCTAGCTCACCGTACTGAGGGCTGAGCCTTACGGCTCCATCTAGCCCAAAGGCCTTGTCTTCACTAGAGAAAAAAGTGTGTTTTTACTAGAACTGGCCAGAAACTGGAAATCTTATCCAGGGGAAATTCAGAAATGTCAGAAACAAATTCATTCTGAACTAGAATGAAAAACAGAAAAACTTTGAAATTTCCCACAGAACCGGAATTCTTAAATTTCATTTAGAAAGAGTCAAAACAATATTTTGTTTTGACCTTTTCACAACTGTTCTGAGACCTCGCAAACTACCCTGAACCATGCTGGGGAGAGCTGGGCAGCTTGGGGAGCCTGAGAGCCCCAACTCTGAGACAGCCCACCTGGCAGGTTGCCCCTGAGCAAAGGAGCCTAGAAGCCCAGGCTCCCCAGGAGCTTGCCAGGCAGGCTGCCAGAGAGTGGGGGAATCAAGGGACTAGACACAGGCGCTGACTCTGTGGGTGCTCTTGGGCTGGAGCACCCACAGAAAAAAATAGTGTGTGCTCAGCACCCACTAGCCACCTGCCAACCAGCTGCTCAGTGGTGGGCGGGAGGAGCTGGCAGGAGGGGGCAAAGAGGGGGCAAGAAGAGACAGAGTGAGGGTGGGGCCTTGGGGGCAGAGATGGAGTGGGGGCAGGGCCTCAGGGCAGAGCAGGTGTGGAGCACCCACCTGGAAAGAAGAAAGTCAGCACTCGTGGGGCTGGAAAAGATTTTCCAAGGGAAAAATTTAGATTTTTTTTTCCCCGTGCAAAATTGAGATTTTGTGGACGGTGAGTTTTCCATCAAAAAGTCATTCCAATGGGGAAATTTCTGACCACTTCTAGTTCCTACTTTGTGTTAGCTAACGCACTAACTAACATGAGGTAAAATCCTAGTGATAAGGCAGTTGCAGTATTAATGTGTTAGCCTGTTGAGGTAAATTCTAATCTCTCCTGTTGTGTTCACCTTGACCTGCTAACACACATGAAAACTACAAATTGCCTTGTCTTCGCTAGGGTTTTAGCTGGTACCTTATTTCTTATTGTGGACACACCCTAGGTATTCCAACCTTCTAGTGCAATACAGCTCTCTCTGCTACCATAGTATGGCACGTTGCAGTCACCACTGAGCTGACATCCCCAAGTTATACATGATGTTTTTCCAACAATGTTTAGTTACTAACATGATATGGTGAATATCCTACAATAAATATGCCACAGGTCAGCGCAAAGCAGTCTTCATGGGAAGAGAATTGTAAATCCTTCCTTTCTTTTTCTTACTGATTTCAGATAGCATCAGATGCTGTCCATTCCATGAATCTTCTGGATATCTGATAAATTCATAAATCTGATAAGACATTGATTTATGCATCTGATAAGAAAGTACTGATTTCATATAGTCATGAAAGTCTGAAGGGAATATTATATAGGAGGCTGAGAAGGTTTTTAGAAAAAAATCAATAGTGCATTAGCTGTTCCATAAAACTTGCAATTTCATCCATCTTGTATTATATACAGTATCCAATGCAAAATTATATTAACAAGGTTACATTAAGGTTGCAGACTTAAACACAGTAAATTATATGAAAATGCAAAGTTATTATTTTAGAAATGTTTACCTGACCAAAAGGCAGTGGAGTTACACCAGGGATGGAGTTGGCCCTGGATATATATATATATATATAAAATAGTCTAGCAAGTAATGAAACTACTGAAACAGACTGGGCTCCAGCTGTCAAGAATTGATAATGGACATAGATGAAAAAGGATGAAATACTTAAACAGTATATGGTTGCTCCATATTTAAAGATATGATTGAAATGAACCTGAGAAGGGAACCTGAACAGGGAAGCATGTGGAACATCTGACCAAGGAAAAGTTGAGAAGATATGCATAGTGAATTGAAATCTCCAAAACCTCAAAAAAAAATTTATAATTAACCTGGGATTATCCAGGAGATGGAGGACATCCAATTTACTTCAGGAAAATGGGTGTAACTATTATGAAAAAAATCAGAAACAGTATGACTATTGCATTGTAGATGCACTTTCCCAGAAAAGGCCACTTGTGCAAACATTATAACTGATGTTCCATGGGCTAACAGGAAGTATATTGATATCTCACACCTATTCACTCTAGGGAGTTCAGTGTCTACAGAGCACAAGCCAGCAGAACTAAAGGGTTAATGATTCCAGAAGGTTTTACAAGACAATTTCTGACAGGCAGCAAAGTGACAAGAGAGGGCAAAAGTGCGGGAGGCATAGATGACCATCTGCCCTTTAGATGAGAGTGAATACTTGCTTACACAGCAAGTGCACAAAACTGAACCTTATTTAGGCTAAGCTGTTACCCAGTTTAAAGCTAGTGATGTTTTCATATGGCATTTTCTTAAGATTATTTTAATTAAAATCTTTGTGGTTTTAGCCTGAATTCACTCAAAAGCCATCTACTCCTTGGCATGTGGAGAGAGGTGGGAGAAGGTGGAGGCTAGAACCTAAGGGCTCTTTGAATTCTTGGTCAAAGGCACAGACCAAATGGCCCTCTCTCAGTGCAATTTATGCTAGGGCTCCAGTCAACTTGATGCATGGAAAAAGCCCAAAGACTGCAGAGATAAAAGTCCTTTTATAGTTGTCAATGGTTCCATTAAAAGGGAGCTGGTAGTGACCCCTATATTTAGGGTACCTAACACATTCCATTATTAAAAAATTCTTGTGACTTTTTTTAAGAAGCACTAGCACATCCCTGGCTTGCAGAAAGCCTTCAAATCCAGCAGGGAAAAACCCCTCCAGCTAGAGGAATGTATTTTTTTATCCCATCAAATTCTATTAGCTTTGGCTGAGTTATAAGTTATTAAAAATCACTAGCTCCCTGCTGTAGCTCACATTCCTTGGGAAAATTTGGCAGTGCGCCCCAATATGTGAAAGCGAGCATTCTAAGGTTGGATTCATGCTGCCCCCAATGTAAGAGCTCCACTACTGCAACATACTGCACTGGGGCCTCCATAGCAGCAGGTTCAGGGTAAGGTGTGGCGTTCCCCCCCTCCAGCAATAATCCTCACCAGACCTAGTGCATGGAAATCCATATAAGCTAGGAGCTCTCCACCTCTCTGAGTGCGTTGGGGGGTGGGGAACAGAAGTGACAGGCCAGGTTCCCCAGACCACCCCATTAGATCCAGCACATGATATCAGCAGTTCATCCCCATTCTGGGATAACAGCCTTCCCCTAGTGCCAGCTGATGTAATTAGTCCTGTAACTCAAATGGCAGAAGTCTGTGCTAGCTAGAAGTTCAGGTTTCATACCCTACTCATGAAGAATGATGGGGCATTCTTAAAAAAAAAAAAGCAACCTTAAAAAATTACATACAAAAACTTTACATTAAAAGAACGTTATCCAGGTTCCAAAGGCAAGTGCTTGAATGTTAGGAAATGCCAAATTTACAGATGCCTTCTTAATTCAGCCTTGTATATATACATTATGGGTACGTCCAGACTACCCGCCGTATCGCGTTAAGATGCGATATAGCGATCCCCGAACACGCTCCCCGTTGACTCTGGAACTCCACCGGAGTGAGCGGCGGTAGCGGAGTCGATGGGGGAGCCGCGGCCGTCGATCCCGCGCCGTGAGGGCCCAAGGTAAATCAATATAAGATACTTCGACTTCAGCTATGCTATTCACGTAGCTGAAGTTGCGTATCTTAGATTGACCCCCCCCCAGTGTAGACCAGCCCGATGATACAGTCTAATTACATTAGACTATTTCCCCCACCACCACCATAGGACCCCTGATTCATGCAGCCCACAGGTTGGATACACAAGGGGGCATTTCCTACTTTTCAAGTCCTTGTCTTTGCCTTTGCAACCCATACGTAGAGACTGTCCGGTTTGGCCAATGTACATAGCCGAGGGGCATCGCTGGCACATATCACATCAGTAGATGTGCAGGTGAATGAGCCCCTGATGGTGACGCTCATGTGGTTGGGTCCTCTGATGGTGTCGCTAGAGTAGATATGGGGACAGAGTAGGCAACGGGGTTCATTACAGGGATTGGTTCCTGGGTTAGTGTTTCTGTGGTGTGGTGTGGTGTGAAGTTCCTGGTGAGTATTTGCTTCAGGTTGGGGGGTTGTCTGTAAGCAAGGACTGGCCTGGCTCCCAAGGTCTGTGCGAGTGAGGTATCGTTTTCCAGGATAGGTTGTAGATTGTTGATGATATGCTGGGGAGGTTTTAGCTGGGGGCTGTACGCGATGGCCAGTGGTGTTCTGTTATTTTCCTTGTTGGGCCTGTCCTGTAGTAGGTGATTTCTGGGTACTCGTCTTGCTCTGTCAATATGTTTCCTCACTTCCCCAGGTGAGTATTATAGTTTTAAGAATGCTTGATAAAGATCTGGTAGGTGTTTGTCTCTGTCTGAGGATTGGAGTAAATTCAGTTGTATCTTAGGGCTTGACTGTAGACAATGGATTGTGTGATGTGTCCTGGATGGAAGCTGGAGGCATGTAGATAAGTATAGCAGTCAGTAGGTTTCCGGTATAGGGTGGAGTTTGTGTGACCATCACTTATTTGCAGTGTAGTGTCCAGGAAGTGGATCTCTTGTGTGGACTGGTCCAGGCTCAGGTCGATGGTGGGGTGGAAATTGTTGAAATCCAGATGGAATTCTTGAAGGGTCTTCTTCCTATGGGTCCATATGATGAAGATGTCATCAATGTAGCGCAAGTAGAGGACGGGCACTAGGGGACAAGAGCTGAGGAAGCGTTCTAATTCAGCCATAAAAATTTTGGCATACTGTGGTGTAACTTATACCTTATACTGGGCCCAATTGCCAGCAATGTCTTCTGCCACGTACAACTCCCTTCTCTTCATGTGTCAGTATATTCATGCCTGCATCTGTAATTTTCACTCCATGCATCTGAAGAAGTGGGTTTTTTACCCATGAAAGCTTATGCCCAAATAAATCTTTATGGTGCCACCAGACTCCTCATTGTTTTTGTGGATACAGGCTAACACGGCTACTCCTCTGATAACTATAGAAATGGCATTCGTTAAATTATTTATAGTGTTCTGATCTCATACAGTGGAGACCTGTAAAGAGTTTCCTTTTTCCATATCTGTCACTGGACTGGACATAATAGTCTATGGCATCAGGAAACCCAAGCAGCCCTGTTAGCCTGTTGATAACAGTATTGTAAACAGGTGATTTGCACAGCAGTTAAATGTACCATAAGCTTCATTTAACCAGGATCAAATTTAATCTAAGTTTGGGCTCAGTGTCTATTTTCCCCCTCAATATTTTCTTTCAAGAATCAGGCAAAATAATGCCATGTTAGCAGGTATCAGTTAAAATCCCTTAATGTTAAAAATTGGAAAGTGCCATTTCTTATTTGAAAAACACAAATAGAAGAATATTTCTTTCGGCTATTTAGACGTTTGGTTCAGCTCCCTAGAGCTGATGATACCCCTGACATTTAAAAGCTTCTTGCCTATATTCCAGATTGAATGGAAAGTGCCTTTTATGTCAAAGGGGGTGTTAAGATATAAAACTGCTAAACTTTATGCTCATCTATTTTCCTGTTTGTTGGTTCCTTAACTTTCAGTGACAATTTTGGGCTCTTTGTATCTGAAATGGTTACCTTTCTGTGTTTATTGACAGCATGGAATGCTCTCTCTCTCTTTTTATTTTTATATATCCTGTCTACATCAATCATATAAGATGGAACTCTGATGTTTGTTTCTGAACCACTCACAGTGCCACCACCTAGATTTTCCTACCAGTTTAGTTTCCCATTACTCTTTTTCTGACTTTGGAGTTTATCTGCCTGTGTGTGAACCTCTTGCACCAAAGTCAGCAATCAAGTGAATTTTTGGCCTACTTTGAGGTTGCAGTGAGAAACTGAAACTGTGATGTTCTGTGATTTGGGAAGGAGATCTGCCCCAGCCCTAGATCCTCCTTCCAGAAAGATCTCAGGACCACCTGTATAAATGGCAGTCTCTCTCTTTCTAGTATGTTCAGAGGGAATTTTTGTTGACAGTTAGTTGTTTCTGCATTTGCTCTCATAAAAGATTAAAAACCACAAAAGGTTTCAGCACAAACTTTCCTTCTTACAAAGCTTCCCCTTCCAAACCAGTAACAGGTTGAGGGATCCTCAGTGCCTCCTTCTATCCCAACAATATCCTTTCCCCAGCCACAACTGAATTCCTCCCATTATGGAAAAAAAAGTCCTATAGAGAATTTCCTAGAGAATTTTTAAACCAGCTTTTATAATTCTAGAGCAGAAATGTCATTCTCTAGTATATAGGGTTTAGAATAAATTTCTGCAGACCCCTAGTGGTTTGTGTCACTCTTTATGGGACCTTTCCATAAGCACTATGATCTTTGGAGAGTGGATATCTAGCCTACTGAGCGATCTTGTTTCTTCAGGAAAGTGCCTGGTTGGGCCACTGTCCCCTAGATCCCTAGGACATATCTCCATGGGATCAAGCAATTTGTCCACCCCCCTACATTCAGCAACACTGAGATAGGGAGTCAGGAAAGATCACCGATGCCAATATAGAACTTATTCTTCTTTTCAAAATACAGCTTGTTCAGAGACAGTCTAAGTAGACTGGGGGAAGGGATGACAGAAAAGATAGTGGGGGAAGGTAGTATGACTACCATAATAGGAGAGTTGTCTTTTAGTCTTCTAACAAGAAATCTCCATAAAACTTCCCTGTGCTAAGTAAATTTCACTGCTAAAATGATGCAAAGCATATGCAAACTACAGACAACAGTAGGTCTAAGATAAAAGAATAATGTCCCCAAATTGGTATGTGTCATTTTGATGCTTTCTTATTTAAGTTAAAATAACAATGCTGGCACTAGGTATCTCCACGTTGAATTATCTCATGCTGTACAGTGTGGTGTCCTAGTTCTGTGGTTTTCAAACTGCAGGTCGTGACCCAGTACTGGGACGCGGAATGTAAGGCACTGGGTCGTGGTGGCTCTGGCAGTGCTGCCCAGCTAAGGCAGGCTAGTCCCTACCTGTCCTAACACTGCGCTGTGCTCCGGAAGCAGCCTGCAGCAGGTCCACCTCCTAGGCAGGAGGGGGCACAGGGCTCCGCGTGCTGCTCCTGCCCCAAGCACCAGCTCCGCACTCTCATGGGCCGGTGGGCTGCCGCCAGTCGGTGGGGGGGGGGGGGGGCTGTGCCTGCAGGCGAGAGCCGTGTGCAGCCACTTGCACGCCTCCACCTAGGAGCTGGACCTGCTGCTGGCCGCTTCCAGGGCGCAGCGCAGTCCACAGTGCCAGGACAGGCAGGAAGCCTGCCTTAGCACTCCAACTGTGCCTCTGACAGGAAGCCACCTGATATAAGCCTGCGCCTCAACCCCGCACCCCAACCCCCTGCCCCAACCCTGAGCCCCCCCCCAAACCTGGAGCCCCCTCCTGCACCCTGAACCCCTCATCCTGGCCCCACCCGAGCCTGAACCCCCAGCCCAGAGCCCTGACTCCCTCCTGTACCCCAACCCTCTGCCCAAGCCCAGAGTCCCCTCCCACATCCTGAATCCCTCATTCCAGGCCCCACCCTGCAGCCCTCACCCCATCACCCCAACCCTCTGCCCCAGCCCTGAGACCCTCCC